>NC_077233.1:237561599-237596599 GCF_027887165.1 Monodelphis domestica | reverse complement strand
ATGGAGATTTGAACCCTAGACTTCAATCCCCAGAAGTCCTTGGTATTTCCCCAAATTCCCTATAATCTCATCTGAGTCTCCACCTGGGCGAGATCACAATGAGTATTTAAACTGGCAGTAACACCGACCTTGGCCTCTTCCTCTACTTGGCCATTAAAAGATGTAGTAAGTAAGCTGTGAATGGGCTAATCAGCCCTAGGCACATGGTTTTATTTTCTTTATTCCTTGATTTCTAATCATCCTTAATAAACCTCATAAAATATAATACTTTTATTACTAGAGACTAAATTTAATTTTTACACCTTGCATCACTTCATATAAGTCTTTCCTGGTTTTGGGGTGATCTTGTTCCTCATTCCTTATGGCACAATAGTATTCCGTCATCAGCACATCTCACAACTTCTTCAGCCATTCCCCAATGGATGGGGGGTTCAGTTTTCAATTCTTTGCCACCACAAACAGCTACTATAAATATTTTGTATGAGTAGGTCCTCTAAGTCTATTTAAAAAAGGAGAAGGGAGCAGGTGGATAGATCATGTCCCAGGCAATGAATTGATATGTTAATAGAGAAAGGACTGGAGGCAAATGAGGATTGGTGACAAGTTCCAGATCTGCACACTAGAATGTTGAGGGGAGGCAAACCCCACCCCATAAGGGAGGTAAACGCTGAGGGGGAAAATCTGCAGCACTAGTTAGGAGGCTTTTGCCTCAAGAGAGAATCCACAGAGTAGTAAAGTAGATTTTGTGGCCGGTGACTTCAACTGGCTAAAACTGTGATCTCTGGCTCAGGTTCATTAGTGTTGCTAACGAACTCTCCTGGATGTGCAATATCAGGCAGGGCAGGGCTCTGTAGAGAGATCTTGGACCCAGGCCACTCTCTTCCCCTCCCACTGCCTGTCTGAGTCATTGCCCAGTGTTACCTAGGTGCAGAAATCGTGAAATGAGTGGATAAAGGTTCTGAGAAGTGCCAGAGAGGTGTTAATTAGCTATCCTGAGTGAATAGGAGCTTGAAGCGTTGAAATGCCGAGAAAGTGAGACTAAGCCCGCTTTCACCACGACAAAAAGGGTTATTGTCTATGTTAAGGAACTTTCTTTTTTCTACCAGCAATCTATAATGATGGGATTTTGGAAAGTCATTTCCTTATGGGTTGGGGATACCCATGTGAGTCATGAGAGGAAACTTAGAGCAGTCTGGAGAATTGTGCACCTGAATGTGCTTGACTATTATATTGTAGGCTCATGGTAAGTAAGTAGTCCCAGAGACCAGAAGCAGGAACTTAGTGGGAGGTGCAGGAGGAAGTAGGAGCTTTTAAATGGACAAATGATCAGTCCTGATTGTTTAAAGGAGCTAATCTGATGCACACAGGTTCTAGGAATCCCAATGAAGACCCTCTGGGAAGACCCAAGACTGGGTTTTAGTCATCTTTGCTTATTTCTTGTCACAGGGTTTTACATGGTAAATATTTGACAAATGCTGGTAGAATTGAAGAAACTGCTTCACAAGTGGCTAATAAAGGTTACTTTATTCTCTCATGTGGGTTGTTCTGAGATAAGCTTTTTACAAAACTTTAACACTCTGTGAAAATGTGTGTCCCATCCGGAGTATTTCTTCACACATTTTTATTGTTGTTCAATCAGTCATGTGTGACTCTACATGATCCCATGGACTTTGTCCATAGGGTTTTCTCTTCCTTCCTTCCTTCCTTCCTTCCTTCCTTCCTTCCTTCCTTCCTTCCTTTCCTTCCTTCCTTCCTTCCTTCCTTCCTTCCTTCCTTCCTTCCTTCCTTCCTTCCTTCCTTCCTTCCTCCCTCCCTCCCTCCTCCCTCCCTCCCTCTCTCTCTCTCTCTCTCTCTCTCTCTCTCTTTCTTTCTTTCTTTCTTTCTTTCTTTCTTTCTTTCTTTCTTTCTTTCTTTCTTTCTTTCTTTCTTTCTTTCTTTCTTTCTTTCTTCCTTCCTTTCTTCCTTTCTTCCTTTCTTCCTTTCTTCCTTTCTTCCTTTCTTCCTTTCTTCCTTTCTTCCTTTTCTTCTTTCTTTCTTTCTTTCTTTCTTCTTTCTTTCTTTCTTTCTTTCTTTCTTTCTTTCTTTCTTTCTTTCTTTTTCTTTCTTTCTTTCTTTCTTTCTTTCTTTCTTTCTTTCTTCTTTCTTTCTTTCTTTCTTTCTTTCTTTCTTTCTTCCTTCCTTCCTTCCTTCCTTCCTTCCTTCCTTCCTTCCTTCCTTCCTTCCTTCCTTCCTTCCTTCCAGAAGAGTAGTAAGGGTTAGGCAACTAGGGTTAAGTAACCTGTCCAGACTCACAGAGCTAGGAAGTTTCTGAGTTCAAATTTGAACCCAGGACCTTCCTTCTCTAGGCCTGGCCCTCTATCTCCCAAACCATATAACTGTCCCTTGCATAGGATTTTCTTGGCAAAGATACTACATTGATTGCCCCTTCCTTCTCCAGTGTGCCCCCATTTTATAGATGAGGAACTAAGGTAAATTGGGGTTAAGCTTGCCCAGGGTCACCCAGTAAGTTTCTAGTCTAAGTTTGAACTTAGATCTTCCTGACTCCAGACCTGATGCTTTATCCACTGCATCTAGAAAAGGGAGCCTAGGTTTGAGGAACCTACTCAATACTGTAACTTATAAGCCCCCATCAATGTGGTTTACTTTGCTAGTCAGACAAAAGGGCATGTTAGTTTAAAGATGAGATTTAATCAAATGGTTTAAGTGGTTCCCTTTCCTCCCATAAACATATGTGATATTCATCATAAGTTATCACTTTGCCAATAATAAAACCACAAGAAACCCCACGTGTAGGGAAAACACAAGTGAACCTATGTGTTCAGGGTTATTAAAGGGTTATACATATCAGGAGCCCATATCAGCAGGGCATGTGCTTGGATGCCACGCCTATAAGCATGTATGTGGTCAGGGCAATTCACATTTCTGAGATGTAGAACTCCTGATAATACACTGCTAATATATTCTGCTTCTCTTTGCTCACTTTGCTGGATATTATCTCCACTTTCTATCAAGTTGTTTCTGCTTGGTATCTCTGTTGGTCTTGTGGTCACTGGGCTGTTCCCTGCTACTACATGCTGATTTAAGCTCTTTGAGGCAATTGCAGCCCAGTTCCTATTTATGGAATATACCTTGACAAAGTCAGGCAGATGCTTCTTTAATGTATAATTGAGGTGACAAACCACCACACCTAGCCACTGTGCTAACAAAATCCAAAATGATACTCTAGGTTAAGATAAGTTTTTGGGGCAACTAGGAGGTTCAGTGTTTTGGTAGCCAAGCCAAGAGACCAGAGTTCTGTGGTTCAGATCTGGTCTCAGAGAATTCCTAGTCAATTGCCCAGCCCTAAGTCCTCTTCTGCCTTAGAACCAATATAGCGTATTGATTCTAAGACAGAAAGTTAGATTTTAAAAAAAGATTTAAGTTTCTTCTATCATTTGCTACTTGTTTTAAGGTCCTTGGTCTCAGACAACTTTCTGATTTGGGGTTAAAAATGTCTTTAATTTCCAATTACAGATCTACTTTTTCTTTCTCCCTTTCCTTCAACCCCATTGGAGCTATGGGGAAGTACAATTAAGTGAATCTCACTCCTAAGATTTTTTTATGGATATGCAAATGAAGCTAGGGACCTTAATAAAAACTAAGCAAAGAAGGCAAAGTTATAATCCTCTTCCTTCATCCTTACCTCTCTAATCTACATTGCACTCTTTATTATGCAGGTATGCCAGCAAACAAATGTTATTGGTCTTCTTTACTCTCATGGTCATTAATTAATAGGGTGAAATTACAAATTCACCAAGGATCAAAATTGACAATCTTATGATCACTATTTCCATTTTTTTCAGGACCAGAAAATTGGGTCATCCCACTTAATTCTGGATCTCTTAGACCACTATATTTATAATTCCATGGAATCCAGTGTGAAAAAGTTTAGCAGGACACTCCTTGTGCATCATTCCTTCTATATAATCTGCCTACCATCTGTCCATCTGATCATTTGCTTCCAAGGCACTTACGACTTTGACTTCTGGGGGAATTTTTCATCTGTCCTAGGATAACAGAGGAAAATCCTTCATGAGTTTCAATCCTTTGTGTGTTTTTGACTACTTTTGGCTTAACATTCTGATGTATAAATCACTGAGTGTAGAATTGTGGACTCAAATATTTTGTTATTATTCAGTCATGTCTGACTCTTCATGACCCTATTGGGGATTTTCTTGGCAAAGATAATAGAGTCATTTGCCATTTTCTTTTCCAGATCATTTAACAGATGAGGAAACTGAGGCAAATAGGGTTAAGTGACTTGCTTCGAGTCACATAGCTAGTATGTGTCTGAGGCCAGATTTGAACTCAGGAAGATGAATCTATTCCAGGGCCAATCTATCCACTGTGCCACCTACCCAAACATACCTACTATACTTTTCCTTCATTATTTGCATTTTTGGATATTAATATGCCTTAGGAACATTAAACAGAACAGAACTGAAAGAAACAATTTCTTTAGGGATTTAGGGATCAGGGTAGGACATCCAGGACGAGGCAACATTAGGAACCTCTAAGTGAAAGTCTTTCCAAGATAAAATCACTACAGATTGTTCCGTAGTCAACTTTAGAGACTAGAGAGGAGCGAAACATTGTTATCCAGGGCTTCATGAATGAGAGTAGGACATGGTGGTACTAGGATAGCTACAAAGAAATACAGAAGAATTAGAAAACTAGAGAGGATTGGGTGCAGATTCTAAGAAGGTACTGAGAATTCTATAAGACCTAAAAATGATTCTAACCCAAATTTGCTTTGGGCTAGGAACCTGCATAGCTTGGTTTAGCAGCTGATTCAAATAAGGTGGAGGAAAAGAATAGGAATGAGGAATCTATTTTTATTGTATGCAGCCTAACTGTTCTGTTCTGGATTTTAGTTGTTCAATACACAAATCTGTATTTAGTAAACCATATCTTTGATCTCAGTTTTAAGATGCTTCATAAGAGAGTTGGCTTTCAAGAAAAGGCATTGTGTTGTGATAGTTTTTTATTTGAAATTGTAAGAATTAGGTTTGAATCTTGACACTGACAAGTGATAGCTAGCCGTGTGACTTTAAGCAAGTCATTTATAGTTTTGAAGCCTCAGTTTCCTTATATGTAAAATTAAGTACACTAGACTGCATGATCTTTAAGGAACTTTTTCACCCTATGATTCCCAAGACCCAAACTGTGATCCAGTGAGCACTAAAAACAAGTAGTAGGTCTAACTCTATTCAAACATCTAGCAGTGACAGCCAGGATACCTATCGCTTTAGATCTTAATAAATCAAAGATTCTTTCATTTTTTCGATTAACTATCTCTGCTTGGCTTCTGTAAGGCTCCTGCCTTCAATGAAGGAGCCCCCTCCTTCTCCTGCCCTCTACCTCCATCAACTTCTCATTCCAACTTGGGGTCTTAGTAGACTTTATAGAAGTTTTTTTATTGATGCCTTTTAAAGAAAAAGCACTGCCAAATCTTAGTAAAATTCTCCTTATAACAAAGAAGATCAGTTGAACAAAACCATCAGAGAAACCACATCCGTAACTCTATATGACATTTTTAACCTCTAATGGTCTGGGAGGTTTTCAACAACTGGTCTGAGTCATGTACATATTCCTTTGATTCAGGGGCTGGTGGAGAGACTGTTGTACCTTCATGACTGCTCTTCTGACAAGTGATCGTTGAGAGTAGCACCTAAATTCACCCAGACCTTATCCTGAGTACGATTTTCCCTTCTTGGTGCCATGAGCCCTAGATCTGGTTCAGAGAGGGATATTCCCTCTTTCGTGTTTTCTTTCAACTAGCTCTGAATCCCCATGAACCCCTGATGCCACTTACTACCTTAAAGGTAATGCTATTATTTTTGTGGTGGTGAGTTGGCAGGAACCTCAGTTAACATATATTTGGTAGGTTCACCTACCTAGCACAGTAGATAGAGTGCCAGAAGAATTCATCAGGACTTGGGTTCAAATTTGGCTCCAGAAATTTTCTAGCTGTGTTATCTTGGGCAAGTCACTTAACCCCAATTGCTTAGCCTTCACTGCAATTTTAGTACCAAATCTAAGACAGAAGGTACGGGTTTTAAAAAAATATACACACACATACACACATGCACAAACACATGGGTGTCTACTATGTATAGAATATACATTAAAAACCCAATTTTCCTTTTTAAGCTGATTTTTTTTTTCACTCTGGAATTTTCAGTAGCATAAAGTTGTAACCATTGAAGGGAATACTAGGTATATCTATGTGTGTCCTGCTATCTTCTAATTCTTTCTTACCTCCAGCTAGAGGTAATCTATGAAATAACCTTTTTAATTAAAAAAAATTTTTTAAAACCCTTACCTTCCATCTTGGAGTCAATACTGTGTATTGGCTCCAAGGCAGAAGAGTGGTAAGGGCTAGGCAATGGGGGTCAAGTGACTTGCCTAGGATCACACAGCTGGGAATATGAAACCCCTTTTAACAAGATTTGTCTAATATGGTCCCACTATATGAGGTGGGACATTATAAATCCTCTATCTTGCCCCTCCTATCTCTTTTCTTGTCTTCTCTTCTTCTACTTTTCCTATGCCAGATAGTTGGATTCTGTGGCTTTCCATCCAGGATAAGATGTCTCTCTTGGAGATCTTTTGGGAAATGAAATGACTCTCATATGACTGGGTGGAATTATTGTCTTCTAGCTCTTTCCAGGTCAGATTTTGTCAACAGGGTCTGGAACCTGTATTCCCAGACTGATTTCATAGAATGGATTCACTCATGCTACATTTGAGACAAACTGACCAACCTATGGTTCTTTTTAAGATGATTTCCCAGCTCATGCTTCTCTACCTTTGAGAGGAACATATCATGCTTGTCTTGTTTCCCCTCATCATTGTTCTGCCTTTTGTCATCTCCATCCCCTTTGAAACTCAGCCCAGGAAGCCCTACAGGAAGTTGTTGTTTTTTCTTTTTTGGTCTACACCCCTCTCCCCTAGTTATTAGAACTCTAATTTATATATATTTTGTATTTAATTCCTTCAAAGTATCAGTTCGCTAATGTAGGATTCTTTAATTTTCTAATTAATTTTTCAATTTTTTTTAACATAAGATCCTTAAAGGAAGGAACTATTTAATTTTTTTTTGTTTTTTTGCCTATGTAAACTTTCAAGGCTTTAAATATGGTAGGCACTTAATACTGTTTCTCTCGCTAACACTAACCACCTCTGTGGCAAATCTCTTCTATTCCTTGGAAGAGAGACATTTGATGTCATTCAATAACTTAAAGATAATTACTTTTGTGGTGTTATTGGTTATAACAAAAGGTGTTATTTTGTGGTGATGGATTGATAGGAACCTCAGATGAAAGAATTATTTCATTTATTTGCCTGTGCATCACTGGTGCTTTGAATATAGTAGGTAGTTAATGGTTCTCTCACTAACACTATCCACCTCCATTGAAAAATCGCTCCTACCTCTGAGAAGGAAGCCCTTTTTTGTAGCAATTAAACACAGTCAAGCAAAACCAAAATTATATTATTTTAGTCCTGTTTGAAAACATGTTTCATTTTACTCCTACAATCTATAACATCTCCCTTAAGAGGTAGGAGACTGTTTTATCATCAGTCTTCTGGAGTTGTGTTTGGTTATTACATTAATCAATCTTTTCTTTCTATTACATTTTATTTTTTCCCCATTTCATGCAGAAATAATTTTTAAAATTTATTTTCTTACATTTTGAGTTCCAAATGATCTCTTTTCTTCCTTCCTTCCCCCCTTCCTGAGACAATAAACAATTTGATATAGGTAATATATATGTTAGCATGAAATACATATTTCTATATTCATCATGTTGTATAAGAAGATCACTATCAGTATATCACTAGAAGAAGATATCACATATCACTAAAAAAGAATAACACTCATGAAGAAAATATGAGAATGGTATGGTTCAATCTGCATTCAGACTCCATCAGTTCTTTCTCTGGAGATGGATGACATTTTTTCATCATGAATCCTTCAAAATTATTTTAGATCATTGTATTGCTGAGAATAGCTAAGTCATTCACAGATGATTATTATACAATTTTATTGTTACTGTGTACAATGTTGTCCTGGTTCTGCTCACTTCACTTTGCATCAGTTCATGTAAATCTTTCCAGGTTTTTTCTGAAATCATCCTATTCATTATTTCTTATAGCACAGAAGTATTCCATTACAATTATATATCACAATTTGTTTAGTCATTCCTCAGTTGGTGGAGATCCCCCCAGTTTATAATTCTTTGCCACCATAAAAAGAGCTACAATAAATATTTTTGTACAAATAAGTGCTTTTACCTTAAATTTTTTTTAAATTTCTGCTTTTTACTCATTGGGATACAGACCTCATAGTGGTATTCCTGGATTAAAGAGGATGCAAAATTTTATAGCCCTTTGACCATGGTTCCAAATTGCTTTCCAGAATGGGTGGATTAGTTTATAACTCCCCCAGCTGTGCATTAGTGCCCCAATTTCCCCAAAAGATATTGATTCCAAGATGGAAGATAAGGGTTGAAATAAACTAGTGATAGCATGACTGAATTAGAGAGTATCCATAGTTTCATGACTTTTAGGGTATAGTTACAAATTGCTTTCTACAACTGTCAAACCACTTTATAGATTAGCCAGCAGTGCGTCGATTTGCCTGTCTTCCCATATTCCCTATAACAATTGCTATCTTCACTTTTTGGTCATTTTTTTAATCTGATGGTTTTGAGGTGAAACTTAAGAGATACTTCAATGTGCATTTCTCGTATTACTAGTGATGTGGAGAAGTTTTTTATGTGGTTTTTGAGAGCTTGCATTTCTTCTTTTGTAATATATATCTATTGAGGATTGACTCATTTATATATATTTACATATATGCCTATTTTTGTAGATGTGTACATATGTTTATATAGATATATGTGCACAAATATACAAACACATGCATACATATCAGCTTCTTCTAGATCTTGGATAGCAGAACTTTATCAGAAAAATTTGCTGCAAATATTTTCTCCAATTATTTTTCCTCCTCCTGATTCTAACTGCATTGCATTTATTTTTATAAAACCTTTCCATTTTAATTGTGAATTTTCTGACCTTTCATCTTTTCTGACTTTTTTTGGGGTTAAGAACTTGTCCCTTCTCTCTCACTTTTTAAAAACCCTCATCTCCTTCTCTCTTAGTATCAGTTCTAAGACAGAACAGTGGCAAGAGTGAGCCAAATGTGATTGAATGATTTGACTAGGGTCATAAAGCTGGAAAGTATCTGAGATCAGATTTGAACCCAGGTTCTCCTGACTCTAGTCCTGGTGCTCTATCCACTGTGTTAAACTAGCTGCCCCTCTTCCTTTCTCCATAACTGTGGAAGGTATCTCCTTACGCTCTCATCTAATTTACTAAGTATGATATGATCTTTTATATCTAGGTCATGTAGTCATTTTTAATTTATTATAGTGTATAGCATGAGATGTTGATCTAAGTATTATTTCTCTGAGACAATTTTCCAGTTTTCCCGATAGTATTGTTATACTACTTTGTTCGGTTGCTTCTGTGTTTTGTGTATCTGACTTGATTAAATAATTTTTAAAATCCAGTACCAGATTGTTTTGATGATTGTTACTTTGTATTATAATTAGAGATTTGGTATTACTAGACCTCTTTCCTTTCCCCTTTTTCATAATTTCCTTTGAGATTCTTGACCTCTTATTACTCTAGATGAATCTTATTGTTATATAATTTATTATAGAACTATATCTTTTCCTATTAAGTAACCCTTTAATAGTTTGAGTGGTACTAAATCTGCAATTATTTATGTAGTATTGTTGTTCTTATTTTATTAGCCTGAACCGACTATGAAAAAGTAACATTTTCCCATTTACCTGAAATTTATTTGATATATTTTCCTAATAAAATATCTTTATTTCTGCAAAGTGTTTTGCAGAACTTGAAGGAATAGGCATAGGCAAAGAAGAAATAAGATTATGACTTTTATAGATGACAAGATGGCTTATAAGAGAACCCTAGAGCTTCAACTATAATAAATAGGAAAATTAATAACTCCTAAAAGTTGGGACATGAAACATACAAAATAGCTTCAGAATTTCTGCTTATTAGCAACAAAATCCTACAGAATGAGAAAACAAAATTCTATTTAAAGTTACTATCAAAAACATAAAATATCTGAGAGTTCTTTGAGTCAGGATAGGAATTAAGTGGATATGGCTAGATATTAAACATTTGATTTCATGGAATTTCTGGATGAGAAAACTCCTTTTGTCAAGGCAATTCAATTCTTTCTTTGCAATTTGTCACCTTAGAGATTCACCTATCCGGAATTAAGTGAGTTGCTCAGAGGAAAGCAGCCAGCACGTGTCAGAGATGGAAGCTCAATTCAGCTCTTCTTGACTTCAAGGCTAGCTCTTCCTCCATAACATCATGCAGTCCCTCCCTCTCTGAAAAATGGTGAAAGTAATGCTTATTCTTTCTATCTTGCATGATATGTTACTTTTTGTTGTAAGTTTTTTGCTTTTTGCAATATCACACCACATTCTAAGACTTTCTCTTCTTTTGTAGCAGTTGTTGATAAGTCTTGTGTGATATTGTCTGTGATTCTTTGGTGCTTGAATCCTTTCTTTCCTACTACTTTCAGTATTGTTTCTCTGACTTGGAAGCTTGGGTTTTTGGCAATGTCATTTTAAAGTATTTTTAGAATGGGTTCAGGAGATGATAAATGCATTCTTTTTGTTTTGATTCTAATAGATATGGGCAGTCTTGTTTTATAACATCTTGAAATATGATGACCTGGTTTTCATTTGCCTGCAGTTTTCAGGAGAGTTTCATGATTCTTATATATTATCTTTCTTTGACCTGTTTTCTAGGTCATTTTTCTTGGGAACAGTAAATACCTTATTTTCCTGCTGTTTTCCTAACCTTCTGACAATGTTATATTTCTTTTCTCATAGAGGGATTGAGTTTAGTTGTGATAGTCTATTTTTCAGAGAGTTCATTATTTGGATGAGGTTTTCTTACCTTCTGTTCTAAGAAATTTATTCTCTTTTCCACTTTTCCCCTCCTAAATTCTCCTTTAATTTCTGATTTTATATTTTGAAAATTCTTATTTAATTTAATTTTTAGTTCCTGTTTTAATCTTTGTGGCCAAGTCATTTGACCCCTCTTTGAAGTTCTTCCTATAGTTATTGTGAGGTTCCTCTCTTCTTCCAGGTTTTTTTCGTAAGCATGTCTTTTCATTGTGTTTGGTGCCTTCCATTACTGATATCAACGAACTTAGATTCTAGTTGGACAAAGGGCTTTAAGTCATCTGTGCAAATAATGGTCATTCAAAGCAGAATATAAATGTGCTTTGGTAGCATGGTTAATTTCTAGGTTTTATATAAAAATATAGGTGAGAGTTTTCATTATTAACGTATAATTGAGATCTAGATATATTCCCAGGCAATAGTAACTCATACTTAGCACAGAAAGAGGAATCTCAATTGCCCTCACATTGCCTTTGAGGCAATTTCCCACTTCTTATCCTTACAGAGACATTTACCAACTTGGTCCCTGATACCCAGCCAGAGACTGACACATAGACAGTACTTCTTAAGCACCTATCATTAGAGTTCTCAGTAAACCTGTCGTAAATGGAGAATCCCATGGCAGCAAGAAAATGCTTTTCCTTCACCTCTTCTGAATTATACTTTTCACTACTTAGAGTAGCAACTAGTGCTAAAGAAGTTAGTTTTCCTCAATTACACAAAGTCTAGTGCCCACAAGCTGATTTTCTTTTCTTTAAAGATATGATATGATTCAGTTTCAGATGTCTGTGCCACTTGCCATGAACATGCCACCTGTCAGCAGAGAGATGGAAAAGAAATTTGTATCTGCAATTATGGATTTGTGGGCAATGGGAGAACTCAGTGTCATGGTAAGTCCTGAATTCTCTGATGCTGAAGTATTGAAATCCTTAGCCAGAAAAAGAAGCAGAATGTTCATACGATCATGGAATATTAGAGATAGAAGATGCTTAAGAGGACCACTGAGTTCATTCTCTCATTTTACACATGAGGAAATTGAGTCTCATAGAAGGGAAGGGTCCTATGGTTACTTTCTTCTAGGAGTGATGGACAATTAGCTTTGTTCATGTCCGATTGGGTGAAATCCTCATTATTCAATTAAAAAAATCTTATGGGGGCATCTATGTGACTCAATGGATTGATAACCAGGCTTGGCGATGGGAATTCCAAGGTTCAAATCTGGTCTCAGACACTCCCTAGCTTTTGTACCCTGGGAAGGTCACTTAACCCTTATTGCTTAACTCTTACCATTTTTCTGCCTTAGAACCAATACACCATTTTGATTCTAATACAGAAAGTAAGGGTTTAAAAAAAAGAAAATAAAAATGAGCTGGAAAAAGACAGGACTATTGCATGCAAACAAATATATGTATATGTACAGGCATCCATATATATGTATATACACACACAGATATAATGTAAGGTCAGGAGTGATAGTGGACAAAGGAATATCCAGACAATAGATTCTAGGAAAATATGAGGCTAGCGATCAGTTAGACCACAGGGGATGGGAAACTCATTACCACCTGTGAGGCAGCTCATTTTAGTATTGGACACCTCTAATTATTTGGAAGGTGGCATGGTGGACAGAGTGCTCAAACTCATCTTTCTGAATTCAAAGACAGGACACAAAGACACTAGCTATGTGGCCGTGGGCAAGTCACTTAATCCTGTTTGCCTCAGTTTTCTCATCTGTCAAATGAGTGGGAGAAGGAAATAGTAAATCACTCCAGTTATCTTTGCCAAGAAATCCCCAGATAGAGTCACAAAGAGTATGAAATGACTGAAAAATAACAACCATTATGTGGAAGCCCTCTATTTATATTGAGCTGAACCCTGTCTTCCTGTAATTTTGCCTCATTCATCAGTCCCACATCTCCTCTTCTGCTGAGCAGAACAAAGTTTTCCTCGGCATCATAGTGCAGTGGCAAGAATATTGGATTAGGAGTCAAAGGAACTATGCTTCATTTATTACTGATGTAACTTTAGGCAAGGAATTCAGCACTTCAACCTCAGTTTCCTCATCTATAATATTAGAGGGTTGGACTAAATGATTGATTGCTAAGCTCTTTTCTATGAGAATCTGTGATCCTGTGCACAAACCCCTTTTCACATGAATTCTTTCTCATATAGACCATGAAAATAAAAGCTCATTTTTGTTGTTCTAAATGTGGCATCACTGCACAGTATGACTTTTTAACTGTTTTTGTGCATTGGAATGTGTCAACAGATAAAGATGAGTGTCAATTTGGAGCCACTCTGGTCTGTGGGAACAAAACATCATGTCATAATACACACGGAGGCTTTTATTGCATCTGTCTGGAAGGATATCGAGCAACGAACAACAACAAGACATTCATCCCCAACGATGGCACTTTTTGCACAGGTAAATGAAGAACACTTGGGTCAGGAGCTTGGGGGAGATGTGAGACTGAAAAGAAAACAGAAACAGGTGTAGCTTTTCTATGCTAAGGTTTTCTCCCCATCTCCCACTCCTGCAAGAAGTAACAAATGACTAATCCTATGGAGTATATTTAGTACCATCAGGAAGGAGCTGTTGTGTGCCATTTTGAGGGCATGGAAGCTAACCTGAAGGTTTTCAGTATAGCAGCCTGGAAGGAGAAGCAGTGGTTGTGAGGACTGTATGAATGCGCTCATCTTTGCCCAGACGGTGAGTAAGAGGATAAATTAGAAAATCTGTGCAGGAGAGAATGGCAACTGAACATCAGGCATACACTTGGAAGGACCCCAATGGAAAGGTGAGAGATTGGAGTGAGAATTGCCTTGGAGTACCTTTTGTTGTATGAGCAACATGATGTATGTTAAAGGAGCTCGAGAGCTGGTTGCTAGTCAGCCATCTTTCCCACATATCTTTCTCTAGTGTTCTTTTCATGAAAAGCTCAAAGATCAGAATTCATCAAGGACAACTGAATTGTGTCTTGGGTAGCTGAGCTCGTCTTTGGGTTTCCGTTTTGAAAGGAGCTGCATCCTAACAACTTGAGTTCCTTTGGCTTGGTTGCCAAATCATAATACGTGGGAGCTCCCAGAAAGTTCTCTACCCTGGGTAATGGCATTGTTGGTGTTGGAACCATGGGAGTTATACTTTGGATATCACCTTGAGGGGATCTGAGAAGCATCTGAGGTATTGTTGACAAGAGAGTTGGCTTTAGAGTTTGGAAGACCTTGGTGTGAGTCTCACCACTTGACACTTACTGATTTTGTGGCCCTGGGAAAGTAAATTTAACTCTAGGGAAATCGATATTATATATGAATATGCTTAACATATCTTATAATAGAAAATTATTTTGTGTTTATATAATAGGCATTTAATATCATATGTAAAATATAACAAAACTTTTCAATTTATAGAAATAAAATTATAAACTACAGGGAAAAGTGTGAGCCATCATTAGCACAGGAAATTTCTTAATCTGGGAAGTCCTTATATTTATGAAACCATGGGTCTGGTCCTATCCTGTCCTTATCCTTGAGGGGATCTACTGGAACAAAGGTCATAGGATTCATTGTGTTATTACCCCTCAGTCTCCACAAACTCCACATGGATTGTCCTGGGTAAGGGGAAACTGAGGGAAAAATAAACTATATTGTACTCTTTTGGGCACTAGTTACAGGGTCCCTTGAGTATTAGGGACTAGTTCGAGGATGGAGAAACACAGCTGGCATCTTGCACTGCAAAGGTGATCTCAGGAGGCCATCACCACACCTGTGTTGGAAAATAGAAAGCATTTTAACAAGAGCTGTGCTATTATTAGGACTGGCATACGGTAATCAAGGCTATTAGACTTTCCGGCTTATCCTCAATATGTGGGAAAGTGAGAGAGAGCGAATACTAGGTAAGAGCTTTCAGCCACTTGGCTGTGGTCATCTAGTGTTCCATTTTGCTTTCTCAGTGTTTGTTCTGGCTGATAATGTTATAAAATGGTCAGTCAGGTGCTCACGTGGCATGTCTATTCCTTTGGGTGCTTCTTTATGATTCATCAGTGAGCTCCTGCTCACCCCAGAAACTAGATGCAAAAAATGTCTAAGAAAGAAGGTATTGTACGACGGGGGTGGGATTTGCCTATCTTATAACTGAGCCCTATACCCACATCCCTCATAAGACATAATTTTTGATGAGCTTTAGAATAAGATTCTTGGGGCCATTTTGGTGGATTCATGGATGGCATTTTGCTCATGTGGAACCGACATCTTGGGAGATTGACTATTGTATTCTTGGAATGCTTATATTCTTAAGGAGCAGAGAGGCAACTTAGAAATAAAAAATTTAAAAATGTTAAAAAAATTTTACATGTTATTGGAATCTATTTGTGAAAATAAATAAAAATATATTAAAATAGGAACAGCTAGATAGCACAGTGGATAGAGTGCCAAATCTGGAGTCAGGAGGACTAGGTTCAAATCTGGCCTCATACACTTCCTTGGGCAAGTCACTAAACCCCAATCAGCTCTAAGATAGAAAGTAAGGGTTTTATACATTTTTATATATAGAAAAATATATAAATGTAAAAAAATATATAATATATATAAATAAAATAAATATATATAAATAAATATAGAAAAATAAAAACATAGAAAAACAAATAAAAATGAATAAATAAATATTAAAATTTGAATATATATAATATTGAATTATATTGAATTGAATATTGAAATATATGTATATGTATACATATATATTCATTCCTGGGCAACTCAAAAGAAGAAGAAATTGAATGAGAAAGAGGGATTTCAGCATATCATGGCCCATAGATTTAGAGCTGCAAGGCATTTTAAAGATCAACTAGTCTAGCTCCCTCATTCTACAAATAAGGAAACTGAATCCCAAAGTGGTTAAGAGACTTATCCAAGGTCACAAATGTTTTTGGGTACTGTTGGTTCAAGATTGAAGGTTTGTTGAAAAGATGGATCAAACCGTCAATTTTCAGTGTATTCATGATGACATCAGAACCCAAATCATATATTATTATATCACTTTGGTTTTCTAGTTTTTTGGTTTTTAATGATACAGTAAGGCAGGGCAAGTAACCAACCAATATTGTGAGGGTTTCCTATAGGCTAACTTAAGTGGCTCTGAAAATATGACAGATTTTAAGTAATCAGAGAATAGACAAGAAGAGAATGAAGCACCATGTTTCCACTGCTTCCTTGACTGAAATGACAAGTTCTACTTATTTCATACCTTTGATGGCTACCAAAGCATGGCAGGTACAGCATGATTTACTCTTGGAATGAGTATGAGAATTAGCTGAAATCCATTTCAAAATATCCTGAATGGCCTTGATAGTAAATGACTTTCTACCTTGAAGCAAAAGTAACTTGCTGTGAAATTAAACTTGTTGGGTGCGAAAAAAAAGGGTGAATATAGCTAGAACTCAGAATCATGGAACTCCCAAGAATATTTTAGCTTGCTAAGTTCCACTCAGTTTAAGGCTTGCCATACCTATTAAAGTATCATTTCTGAGGGGCCCTCGACCATTTTCTCCTTAAAGATGTAATAAAAACCTAATTTTAAAAAAAGGAAGTTATTTGACATTGTACTAGAAACACTAGCAGTAGCAATTAGAGAAGAAAAAGAAATTGAAGGCATCAAAATAGGCAAGGAGGAGACCAAGTTATCACTCTTTGCAGATGACATGATGGTCTACTTAAAGAATCCTAGAGATTCAACCAAAAAGCTAATTGAAATAATCAACAACTTTAGCAAAGTTGCAGGATACAAAATAAACCGACATAAGTTATCAACATTTCTATATATCTCCAACACAGCTCAGCAGCAAAAACTAGAAAGAGAAATCCCATTCAAAATCACCTTAGACAAAATAAAATACCTAGGAATCTACCTCCCGAGATAAACACAGGAACTATATAAACACAACTACAAAACACTCGCCACACAACTAAAACTAGACTTGAGCAATTGGAAAAAACATTAACTGCTCATGGATAGGATGAGCCAATATAATAAAAATGACCCTCCTACCCAAACTCATCTATCTATTTAGTGCCATACCCATTGAACTTCCAAAAAATTTCTTTACTGATTTAGAAAAAACCATAACAAAGTTCATTTGGAAGAACAAAAGATCAAGGATATCCAGGGAAATAATGAAAAAAAAAACACAAATGATGGGGGCCTTGCAGTCCCAGACTTTAAACTATATTATAAAGCAGCAGTCATCAAAACAATTTGGTACTGGCTAAGAGACAGAAAGGAGGATCAGTGGAATAGACTGGGGGAAAGCGACCTCAGCAAGACAGTATACGATAAACCCAAAGATCCCACCTTTTGGGACAAAAATCCACTATTTGATAAAAACTGATGGGAAAATTGGAAGACAGTGTGGGAGATATTAGGAATTGATCAACACCTCACACCCTACACCATGATAAATTCAAAATGGGTGAATGACTTAAACATAAAGAAGGAAACCATAAGTAAATTGGGTAAACACAGAATAGTATACATGTCAGACCTTTGGGAGGGGAAAGACTTTAAAACCAAGCAAGACATAGAAAGAGTCACAAAATGTAAAATAAATAATTTCGACTACATCAAATTAAAAAGCTTTTGTACAAACAAAACCAATGTAACTAAAATCAGAAGGGAAACAACAAATTGGGAAAAAATCTTCATAGAAACCTCTGACAAAGGTTTAATTACTCAAATTAATAAAGAGGTAAATCAATTGTACAAAAATCCAAGCCATTCTCCAATTGATAAATGGGCAAGGGACATGGATAGGCAGTTTTAAGTTAAAGAAATCAAGACTATTAATAAGCACATGAAAAAGTGTTCTAAATCTCTTATAATCAGAGAGATGCAAATGAAAACAACTCTGAGGTATCACCTCACACCTAGCAGATTGGCTAACATGATAGCAAAGGAAAGTAATGAATGCTGGAGGGGATGTGGCAAAGTAGGAACATAAATTCATTGCTGGTGGAGTTGTGAACTGATCCAACCATTCTGGAGGGCAATTTGGAACTATGCCCAAAGCGAGATAAAAGAATGTCTACCCTTGGATCCAGCCAGAGCACTGCTGGGTCTGTACCCCAAAGAGATAATGGAGAAAAAGACATGTACAAGAATATTCATAGCTGCGCTCTTTGTGGTGGCCAAAAATTGGAAAACGAGGGGATGCCCTTCAATTGGGGAATGGCTGAACAAATTGTGGTATTTGTTGGTGATGGAATACTATTGTGCAAAAAGGAATAATAAAGTGGAGGAATTCCATGGAGACTGGAACAACCTCCAGGAAGTGATGCAGAGCGAGAGGAGCAGAACCAGGAGAACATTGTACACAGAGACTAATACACTGTGGTATAATCGAAGGTAATGGACTTCTCCATTAGTGGCAGTGTAATTTCCCTGAACAATCTGCAGGGATCTAGGAGAAAAAACACTATCCATAAGCAGAGGACAAACTGTGGGAGTAGAAACACCGAGGAAAAGCAACTGCCTGAATACAGTGGTTGAGGGGACATGACAGAGGAGAGACTCTAAATGAACACTCTAATGCAAATACTAACAACATGACAATGGGTTCGAATCAAGAACACATGTGATACCCAGTGAAATCATGTGTCGGCTATGGGGGTTGGGGGGAGGAGGAAAAGAAAATGATCTTTGTCTTTAATGAATAATGCTTGGGAATGATCAAATAAAATATAAAATAAAAAAATAAAAAAAGGATGCTGCCTTTGTAGTTGGGGTTTTTGTTTTCTTTTAGGGTCATTTTAAAGCACTGGATTTTTCCAAGATTTTTCTAGGGTCAGTGATTCTGTTGGGAAGAAAGAAGAAGAAACTAGTTTCTTCATGGCCCAGATGCCTTAATGGGATGGGTAGTAAGTGACAGGATGTAAATGGTGCTGATGAAAATTCAGGTAGGAGTGGCTGTTAGTTTAAAGTGACCACTCCTTTTGCTGTTCTTTTCTCACTCTATAGAGTGGGGTTAGGTCTCATAATAAAGTGAGGAAAAGTGCTGGACTTGAAGTGAGAAGATCTAGATTTGAGTCTTAAATCTGATACCTATTAAGTGTATAGAAGTGATTCTAGCTCTCAGCCTTAGTTTCTTCATCTATAAAATGGGATAATGAAAACAAATGTATTGGCTGCTTTAATAGGGTTCAGTTTTGAATGGCAGGAGAAGAGGCTCTATCCAGAAACACAAAACAAAAGAATTAAAAAACCCCACCTTATTTTTACAAGTTATTTATACACATATATTTACTTTAAAAGAAATAGTTATTCTGGCATGGTCCATTCTTGATGAAGCCATGTTATAACCACTTATCCTTCTAATGATCACAGACCATCTTGTCAATAATAATAAGTCAAATTCCTTTGTTGAGAATTCAAAGATTTCTCCTTTTTTAAATTGGGATCATTTAAAAAAATTGTCAAGTTGTGTTTGACTCTTTGTGATTCCATTTGTTTTGTCTTGTTTGGAAAAGATATTGGAGTGGTTTTTCATTTCCTTCTTCAAATCATTTTACAGGTGAGGAAGCTAAGACAAAGAGAATTAAGTGATCTGTCCAAAGTCACATAGCTAGTAAATATCTGAGGTCAGATTGACTAAAATAAATCTTCCTAACTTCAGTACTGATATGTATCCACTGGGCCACCTAGTTGCCTTAGGGCCATGTTTATCTAATTTCAGTTTTTCTTTGTATTTAGTTTCTCAAAAGTCACAGACAATGGCTCAGCAATCACATCCTTGAGCTATTTTAATACCCTGCAAAATTGTCTATCTTTGTTGAAAGAAAATCAGTTAAGCAAAAAATAATCTACAGAATGACTTCATCTGATGCCACATTCTGCCTGTGTAGTCCTTCACATCTTTACAAAGAATAGAAAGAGGATATTTCATTACTTGTTTTCCTGAATACAAATTGGTTATTACAAATAATCAGAGGCTGGCTTCCTTTTGATTTTTTTCACAGTAATAATATTTGTCTTAATCCTGAAAAAAGTAATTTTTTATATTCTTTGCCTCTTTGTAATCTTTCATGAACCTTACAAGGTAGAATGACTCTAGGAGTTATCTTCATTTTATAGGTGAGGAAACTGATACTAAGAGAAGTTAAATGACTTCCCCAAGATCCCACAACTAAGAAATGTCAGAGATGGGATTTAAATACAAATCTTTCTGATACCAAGTCACATACTTTTGTTAAGGTCCGGGATTTCACCCACCACCAAGGAAGACCACGGACAATGCAAACAGGCAGGGAAAGGCCATTTATTGAACTGATAGGCATCAGTGGGAACCTCTGCCATCAGAGTTCCAAGTTGCTTCTGAGAGGCTGGGCCTTAAGTACTCTCCAGCATGTATGGCCCCCTCTTCCAGCCCCTTATCTGCTACATACGATTCTTGGAACGTTGCCGGCATGTTTGGCTCCCCTCAGCCCTTATAGGTTATATACTATTCTTGGGACCTTGACAATCTTGTTATTCGGGTCTTCCTGGCCTTTATCTGGTACCTACTGCAGCTGGGGTTTGGCATGTTTATTGAGGTCTTCCTGGCCTTTATCTGGTACCTACTGCAGCTGCATGTTTATTGGGGTCTTCCTAATTTCCAAGGCCAGCCAGCTTGTTAAGGTTTTCTTGTATTTTCAAGACTGGTCATTTTGGCCTCCCTCACTTTATCTGTTGTATTTTTATTTATATAATTGTAGTCATTTTATGTTTGTTCTCATGATTCTTACTTTACTCTGGATTAGTTTGTAAAATACTTCTCTACTTTCCTTAATATCCATATTCATCATTTTTTTTCCTGCACAGTAAGAATCCATTATATTTAAATGCTGTAGTTTGTTTAGTCATTTCCTAATGAACGGGCAATCACTTTGTTTCCAGTTATTTGTTATCACCAAAGTGCTGTAATAAAAATTTGGATACAAATGAGACTTTTCCTTCTGTCCTTGATCTCCTTTGTGCCTGTCTTTCCACAGCCTTTCCAGCATTTATAGTTTTCTACTTTTCATCATCTTTGTCAACTTTCTGGGTTGAAGTGGAAACTTTCACATCTGATTTCACTTATATTTTTCTTATTATTAGTGATATGAATTGTGTTTTCTATGTCTGTTAATTGCTTGCAATTCATTTGAAAACTGTTTATATCTTCGATAATTTTTCTGCTAGGGAAATGACTTTTGGTCATATATATAATTCATGTCAATTCCCTATGTATCTTGGAAATTTTACTTTTGTTAGAAAGTTATAATTTTCTACCCAATTTATCTTCTTAGTTTAAAATTTTTCTTTTTCCCTTTTAACAGAGTTCCCTGACTAGTTAAGGAGATTAGTTAAATTCTGTAGAGTATACTTAAATTTCAGCAAATTATTTTCTAGATTCTCTCATGCTTTCCCCACAAAAAGATGGTGTGATATGGGCTAGATAACAATAGAGTCAACTGGATTTGGAGCTGCTTGAATTACTATACTGAAAAGTAGTGACTCATGGATGAATGTTGGACTAAAGGGGATATCTCAAATAAAGTGGTTCTTGACATCTTTCCTTGGCTCTCATCTGTTCAACTCCCCCCCCCCCAACTAGTGACTTGGATGAATGTATGGATAGCTTGATTATAAAATTTTCAGATAATTTGGAGATATGAAAACTTGGATGAAGAACCAGTATCTATAAGTTAAACAAAGATAATAAAATCTTATACATATGTAACTTGGCTTTTCAAGCCAGGAGCATTTTACATAGGTGTGATTCTGGGTTGGTGGATAAAAATGCTGAGGAAAAGTTACATTCCTGTGTGAGGGATAGCGTTGATATGAAAGCTTCAGAAGGACATTCTTTCACTCTCTCCAAGTATCTCTCCCGGACTCTAGAAGAGAATATACAACTACATTTGTGTCTCAAAGAAGAAAGGATGTCCCTTTTCTACAAAATTCTCATATCAATTCCATACTTCATGTAGGCACTCTGTTTTGGGTCAGTATTTTCTCTACCAATCCAGAGTCTCATCTAAGCAGCAAAACACATACCCTAATTCTGAAAATCTGTGTTCCTCATGACTTTGAAAAACAACTTGCAAAATACAGGATAGCAGTAGCTAGGTGGCTCAGTGGATAGAGAGCCAGAGGTCTTGAGTTCAAATTTGGCCTCAGATACTTCCTGGCTGTGTGACCCTGGACAAGTCAATTAATCCTAATTGCCTTGCTCTTACCACTCTTCTACTTTGTTGATTCCAAGTGTTGATTCCAAGACAGAAGGTAAGGATTTCAAAAAATATATACAGGACGGAACAAAAGCATTGCTAAATATATGTGTGTTGGAACAGAAATTTGTAGAAGATCAAAAATTCAATATTTCAACAGTGTGATGTGGTATCCATAAATGCTGCTGCAGTCTTTAATGGCATTAAGAGAAACAGAATATCCAGGACTAGGGAGGTTATAGTTCCGTTGCATTCTCCCCATTTAGATCAAATCAATCTGGATCATTGTGCTCATTTTAGGAAGGGCATTAACAAATGAGAAGAGGCCAGAGGAGGATGACTAATATTGTGAGAGACTTATAAGGGTTGATTGATAGAATTGGAAGCATTTAGCATGGAGAAGATGAAGGGAGAATGTGATAGGATTCCCTAGTATTTGAAGAATTATCACATGGAGCAGGAATTAGACTTGTCTAGTATTTAGTATAGTGTCTGGCACATAGCAGGCAAGTAATATTGTTTGGTTGCCTCTAGAAGATTTTACAAGGATCAGTACTAGGTAGGAGTTTCAGAGGAGTAGACACCAGCTCTGTGAGGAAAAACTTTCTAGCAATTATCCATGGCAAAGTGGAATAGGGTATGCACGGGTAGATGATGTGTTGTCCTTGGAAACCTCAGCAGGTTTCCAAGTTAGAGCTGGATAACCACTTTTCCCCCACTTTTAAACATTTTTATTTGGTCAATTTCAAACATTATTCATTGAATACAAAAATCATTTTCTTTTCCTCCCTCCCCTCCTACCACCCCTTCCATATCCAATGCGCGATTCCACTGGGTATCACATGTGTCCTTGATCCAAACCCATTTCCATGTTGTTGGTATTTGCTCTAGGATGTTCATTTAGAGTCTACATCCCCAATCATTGGATAACCACTCCCCCCCCCATTTGAATAAGTTTATTTAGTCAATTTAGAATACTGGATAACCACTTTTTGAGGATACTAGGGAAGGGATTCATTTTTGAGTTGACAGTTGAAATAGATGGTTTCTGAAATTCATTCCATTCCAATTCTGAGTCTGGTCAGATTTTTCTGGTTCTTCATGCCTTTTGGCCACCCACAATTATTGGGGATTCAGTGGATATCATTTGGAGAATTAGCAATCACAATAGCAAACAATAAACTAGATTAACTGCAGTGAGGATCTACTCTTACCTTAGAATTTACCATCTGAGTAATATAAGGAATAGGACCTGCGATACTGTTCAGAGGTCCAATTTGTGCACTTTGCCTATCTTTGAATAACAATTGACATTTGTTGACAGTTTAGAGTATAATCCATATCCATCATCTCAGGCAGCTTATGTAGAGATAGATCAGCAGTCAGGTCTCCCATACCATGTGAGCTGTGAGCCCCTTTCTGTGTTGGGATACTCATTGGAGAGTGAAGGCATGGAGAGATTAAATTACTCTAAAAGAAATTAGATGTATTTTAGTGCTTGGTGGTTCCTCCACTGGTCTAGTAAATCTCCAGGATAGCAGGATCTCAATTTCTTGCCCTTTGATCTCATCCTTTATACTTGTTGTATAAGAAAATCTGATTAATTGGGAATTTGTTCTCATTGGCATAAGGACTGGGTTAAAGTTTGTGTTTCTACTCTTTGTGGAAATAAGGTTTTCTTAATAATGCATTTAGCAAACTTTTAGCAAGGATGCCAGAAGCATACACATTCATGCAAAGATTTGATGCATTAGTCCCAAGTCAATGTTTAGTCAGTCATTAAAGCAAGTCCCGTGAGGAAAATCTCTATGAGCAGGATTTAAAGATAATCTCGAACATACAGGACTTCAGGATAAACCTCTACTGGGCTAATTCTATTACTTCTCCATGCATTAATGTAATAAAACGACATTTCACTTTAAAAAAATCTGATTTATACTTTTTTACTAAATTTAGCCTTCTTCCAATTAACATGAATTAATGAGATTTTACTTTCATTAAAAACTTTGCTATAGTTTTTTAGCTGCCTTCTCCCACAGCCTTCTCCTTTCTGTGAGTTTCTATTAGTCTTTCTTTTCTTTCTTTTTGTTTTGGAGGAAGATGTTATGCAGAACATGTGCCTGGAAGGGGTCTACTCAGCCCATTTCACTAGGGACTCTCTCCAATAGACTGATTTTAATAAATTTCTGTCATTCACGCAAAGTGTAGTGGATATGCTCGAAGCTAGGAACGTTTCTGTTCAAGTGTTGGTTCCTAAATGTGTTTTGCATGTATAACCCACATTGAATTGCTTACCGGCTCCAGGAGAGGGGAAAAGATGGGTAGGGGGGAGATAATTTGAATCATATAAATTTGGAAAACTTCAGTGAAATTTGTTATTACATGTAATTGATAAAAAAAATAAAATATCTTTACCTAAAAAAAAGTCTTGTCTCTTATCTATGTGACTGTGGGCAAGTCACTTAAATTTTCAATGTTTTAGCCAACTCAATCTCAGAAGGTGGTGACCTGCATGGGTGGAAGTTAGTTTGCTTATCCAGCTCCCTATGTTAATGAAATCACAGGTTCAATCTTTATTGCCCATTTCTTATCCCCTATGCCTCCATCTTTTATTAGCTCTGGGTTCTAATTCAGATTGTGCCTCTGCCTTTTATTAGCTCTGGGTTCTAATTCAGATTGTGCCTCCATCTTTTATTAGCTCTGGGTTCTAATTCAGATTGTGCCTTCATCTTTTATTAGCTCTGGGTTCTAATTTAGATTGTGCTTCTGCCTTTTATTAGCTCTGGGTTCTAATTTAGATTGTGCTTCTGCCTTTTATTAGCTCTGGGTTCTAATTCAGATTGTAAAGGATTCTTGGAATGGTTGGCAAGAATCCCCATTCTTTCTCTTGATATTGACAAAGGCTGTCTGTCTGTCTGTCAAGACACAGATGGAGACACAACCCCAGGGTGAAGTTTTGAAAGGCAGCTGGGTGGCAAACTCAACCTCATGAGCAGTCTCTGAATGCTCTCGTATTGCAGGACAGCAGGAAGTAGACAGAGCCATGAAGTGATTTTAGCAGCCTCAATTCTAAATAGATGCTTCTGCTCATCTGTCTTAATCAGGATGTGGACAAAGGCTGACCATCGCAGAGAAAGGCAGCAGGAATGAAGGGCCAGCCTCGATTCTCTACAGTCATGGAGGAGAAGCTTTCATGTGATTTTCTTTGTAGGGCTTTGCCTGCTTGGACTTCTTTGAAGTGTTTTTTTTAAAGAAATTGTAATGCCTTCCTATGGGGACCAGTTTCTCCTGGCCAGCACTGCTTTCTAGATGGCATAGCAGAAGCCCAGCTCCTCTGCCTATTCTTCTGGTTGCAGTTAGGGATGATGCACTATGGGATGCACTATGAATTTACTGCTTCCACTCCAGCGTTCAACTGTGGAAACTGTGTGGGTAGAATGGAAGGCTCTGTCTTTTCTCCTCCCCATTCCCACTTGTCATGTACCCTTAAGTGGCCATGGAAGCCTCTTTGGGATCATTTAGGAGAGGGGAGGTTTGGGGTACAAAGTGAGGCAGTTTGTACCCCGGGGAAGCTTGGAGCCAGAGGGGAGAACAACATTCTTTGTCAGAAATGTGCAGCATAGCTCATCCATCCTGAATTGCAGAAAGAGCCGGATTTTGTCCAAGGTTCTGAACATCACAGAAAATGATGGAAATCATTCTAGCTGGGGAAAATTGTGTTCTAGTGGGAAAAAAATAAGTTTGTAGCAGAGGCTTTGGAGATAGAGGACTACGATGGAAAGAGTGTTGCATCTAACAGAGATAAGAGTTCAAATCCTGTCTCTGACACCAAGTTTCTTGATACTTTGTGTGATAAAGGGCAAATCACTTAAACTCTAAACCTTACTTTACTTATCTTTTTATGGACTTACTGTGAGGATAAAGGATAGCTGGCAGGAAAAGTTCTTTGCCAACCTGAAAGTGCTATATAATTAAATTTATGAATATTATTAGTGTTTGGATAGGGGAACAGGAGGAGAAAATGTTGGATGCTGGGCAGTGTGTGTGTGAGAAAGCACGCATTGACAGAGAGTATATGCCAGCATGAAAACCCTGCTGTTCAGGTGCCCATCCTCCCAAGATCTCTCCCCTTCTTTGCAGATGGCTAGCCTGGGATGGTGCCAGGTAGGTGCTGTCAGAAAGCTGGTTGTCACCATGGTGACAGTGAAACTTTCATTGATTTGTAGTGGGGGCAGGGCGGAAGGCGAGACACCCAAGGATAGCTGCCTCTTCCATCTCAGCATTATTGAGGGTCTGTCTGTGTTCCTCTGTTGTCTGGAACCAGAGTCCCCATTTAAGGCCATTGCACAGCCTTACTTTTATTATTATTAAAAAAGAAAAAAAACCTAATTTGGAAAGAAAAGATAGCTATTTCCCCTGTCCCATCCTCTTCCTACTCCCTCCTCTCCAATCCCTTTGGTCTTATAAGCAAAGATTCTGGGACACAGTTGAGTTTCTAGGTTTATGCCTCTTGAAACATTAACTAAGAGTTCCAGGAAACCAAGGATGGCCCTCTCCTGACCCCTCTACCTCCCTTCCTTTGCTGAGTCCTCCCCCTCATGTCCCTGGCCTCCTATCTTTTAGTGCTTATCGGGTTTATTTATTCTCCCCCCTCCCTTTTTTTCTTGCTCAGCCAAAGGAGAGACTTCAGCAGACTGGAGTTATCTTGTTTTGTATCATTAAAACTATAATTCAAGACAGGATTGCCCAGTGATTTGTGGTGACCTGAACTTGTTTCTTTCTGGGTAACCAGATACCATTTTGTCTGTTTCATTCTATTTCAATCTGTGATCTCATCATTGAGGGTTCTCTCTCTCCATCAAGGAGCAACCCAGCCTTTCCATCTTGTACAATGCTTGTTTGTGTCATGGAAACTTCTATGGAGGCTTACCTCAGATTCTCTTCACATTTCATGGATGCCACGACAATGCTCGGGCTCTGTTATCCCTCCCTCTTGCTCCATGACCAGCCCACCTGGCAACAGTGATGGGACACAGAGGATTGCATGCTGACCCTCAGTCAGGAGGACCCAAAGTCAGATTTGTTGTCAGGCTTTTGCTAGTTGTTTGTTCCTGGGCAGGTCACTTCTGTTTACCTCTGTTTCCCTCAACTGTAAAATAGGAATAATAATAATAATAATAATAATAATAATAACAGCCCTTTCTTTCCAGGATCATTGGGCTTCTAGGTGGTATAATGGATAGAGTGCTGAATTCAAATCAGACCCCACACACATATTTACTAGCTGTGGGTAAGCCAGTGAAGTTCTGTGTGCCTCACTTTCCTCACTTATAAAATATGGATTTTTTTTTGCTTGTTAAAGATATTGTATTTTAATTTACAAATGCCATACAATGACACTAATTAGGATGAGGACTGCAATTGAAAACTTAATGGATTTATATACAAAATCTGAAATAAGCACTGAAATAAAATACTTAAAATGACCACCAGGATCATAGAAACTATAGAGTAGTGTCACCTCTACACACCAAGTAAAATATCAAAAGGAAACCTGCAAGAGGTTCTTCAGCAGGCACTACCTTTTTCCATTACAATTAAGCTATTCTTGTAAAATTCTCAAAATACACAATTTTTCCCCCTATATATGTTCATGGAGAAACTGAGGATACCTTTTTTATTTTTTCTTTATTAAATATGGATAATAAGAGGTCCAACTTTTCAGGGCTTTCATGAAGATTAAATGAGATATTATTTGTAAAATACTTTACAAACCTTAAAAACATATATTTGCTAGTTATTATTACTAGCAATTTTTAAAATTTGTTTTTAGTTGTGTCTGACTCTTTGTGACCTCATTTGAGGTTTTGTTGGCAAAGATCCCTGAGTGCTTTTCCATTTCCTTTTCCATTTCCTTTTACAGATGAGGAAACTGGGGCAAACAGGTGAAGTGACTGAGGAAACAAGGAAAGTGTCTGAGGCCAGATTTGAACTTAGGCCATCCCATTTCTAGGCCTGACTTTTTATCCATTGAACTAACTGACTGCTCTGGTTAGTGGATTTGTGAGCAGTCATATCTATGGTTGTATTTGTCAGAGATTTTTATATCAATTTATGACAAACATAGGAGCTACCTTGTTCGAGTAGTGCTATAAAGCTTTGTTTTGCTCTACTAGAGTCACATGATCTTTAGTAATTAACAAACAATGGATATAAAAGTATGTTATATTCCCTAAAATTCTTAACTGGTAAAGATGTGGTCCGTTTTTTCTAATCCCTTATCCCTTGTTTATTCATGTATTTATTTATGTTTTTTTTTATTGTAGTAACAATTTTCCACATAAGTTTTCCAAAGTTCTATGATTCATGTTGTCTCCCTCCCATTTTCCCTCTCCCCTCCTGCAGTTGACAAGCAATTCAATCTGGGTTATACATATGTTATCACTCAAATATATATTTCCATATTATTCATTTTTGTAAGTGAATAATCTTATAAAACCAAAACCCCACATCAGATACCCAAAGTGAGAAATCATATGATTCCATCTACATTCCGACTCCCACAGCTCTTTCTCTGGAGGTGGAGAGCATTCTTTTTCATAGGTCCTTCAGAATTGTCCTGGATCATTGTCTTATTGTTAGTAGCAAAGTGTATCACATTTGATTGTTCCACAATATTGCTGTTACTGTGTTATAATGTTCTCCTGGTTCTGCTTATTTCACTTTGCATCAGTCCACATAGGTATTTCCAGCTCTTTCTGAAATCATCCTGTTCATCATTCCTTAGAGCACAATAGTATTCCATCACCATCATATACTACAGTTTGTTCAGCCATTTCCTACTGAGGAACATCCCTTTAGTTTCCAATTCTTTGCCACCACAAAAAGAGCAGCTACAAATATTTTGTTACAAGTAGATCCTTTCCCATTTTTAAAAAAAAAATTCTTTGAGATTATAGACCTCATAGTGATATTAGACCTAGTAGTGGTATGACTGGATCAAAGGGTATGCATTCTTTTATAACCCTTTGGGCATAAATTCAAGTTGCCCTCCAGAATGATTGAATCAATTGACAACTCCACCAGCAATGCATCAGCGTCCCATTTTGCCACGTCCTCCAACATTTATTATCTTCCTTTATTGTCATATTAGCCAATCTGCTAGGTTTAAGATGGTTCCCCAAAGTTGTTTTAATTTGCATCCTCTAATCAAGAGTTATCTAAAACTTTTTTTCATGTGATTATTGATAGCTTTGATTTCTTCATCTGAAAACTGCCTATTTATATCTTTGACCATTTATCAATTGGGGAATGACTTGGATTCTTATAAATTTGACTTAGTTCCTGATATATTTGAGAAATTAGACCTTTAGTAAAGAAATTTGTTATAAAATTTTCCCCAGTTTGTTGCTTTCCTTCTAATTTTAGTTGTAATGGTTTTGTTTATATAAATCCTTTTAAATTTAATATAATAAAAATTATTCATTTGACATCTTGTAATATTCTCTGTCTGTTGTTTGGTCATAAATCCTTCCCTTCTTCATGAATCTAACAGGTAAACTATTCTATATTCCCCTAACTTACTTATAATATCACTCTTTTTATGTTTAAATCATATACCTATTTTGAAAGATGTGGTCTGTTGTAGAAAATATTCTATGATAGACTGCTTTTTTTAATCTCACCAAGAGAATGCTTGATGAGGATATCAGTGAAAGAGGAAATGAGCCCATATATTCCAAAATATTTATAGTGATTCTCTTTGTGGTAGCAAAGAATGGGAAATTGAGGGGACACCCATCCATTGGGAATGGCTAAACAAATTGTGGACTGGTTTTGGTGGTATATTATTGTGCCATAAGAAATTATGAACAGACAGATTTCAAAAAGATATGCAAAGAACTATATGAGATAATGACCAGTGAGATGAGTGGAACCAGGAGAACATTATACACAATTACAGAATTAATGCTGGAAGAATAAACCATGAATGTCAAGTGAGCAGAAAGATAAAACATGAAAGACTTAATTTATATGAACATGAGTGACTGCTCTACAGCCAGATTTCCCCTAAAACCTCTATAAAATAAAAATAAAATCCACTGTCCAATATTGAAAACTTAAAAACCTGCCCTTTTCCTACCTTTCTAGCCTTCTTCTACCTGACTACCTTCTATAGACCCTTTGAGCCATGTCCCCTTGTATTCTTACAACTGTTTGCATGAGTCCTGCCCTGTGTCTGTGCCTTCACATCTCTGGTCCTTCATCCCTGGGATACTCTTGCTCCTCCCCTTTGCCCTTTAGCTATTTTGGCTTTTTTTCAAGACTCAGCTTAAATCCCATCTTCTTTAAGAGGACTTTCCCAGTTCTCTTCCTCTCCTGTCTGGCTGTGAATACCTTTCCCTCTGAGTTTACCTTTTATTTACACAGCATGTTTTTTATATTTACAGTTATCGGTGTATTGTCTTCCACATTAGAATGTCAGCTTCTTGAGGGTCATGGACCCTTTCCTAATTAGTGGACCCTTCGATCATTTTCATTACGTAGCATTTCAGTAGTTAAATTGTTATTTTCAGATCATCAAATTTGTGACTTCTGGAAGGCCCTGCCAGTGTGTTTGGGTAAATGGGCCATCTAGGACCAAGGGCCACTTTATGTTTTTATATAACATGGCTTATTGCTTTTACCAAAGTGAAAATTATCAAATATGATCTTTCCAACTGATTTTGTCTGATGATCAAGGGATTAACTTAGCTAAATATAGAGAGACTTGTCCCAAGAGGGTTGACCATTAGAGGATTAAAAACTGAATACATGAAAAAAGCTATGCCACATCCACATGTGCTTACTTTGTGAGCAGCTAAGTGGCACAATGAATAGAATGCTAGACCTGGAGTTTGGAATAACTGAGTTTAAATTTGGCCGCAGACATTTACTAGCTGGGCAATCCTGGGCCAGTCACTTTTTCCTGTTTGCCTCAATTTCTTCATCTGTAAAATGAGCTGGAGAAGGAAATTGCAGTATTTTCTTTCCCGATATGCTGATAACTGTGAATATAAGAAATATGCTGTATAAATAAGAGGTAAACTCAGAAGGGAAGATTCTAGTATCTTTGCCAAGAAAACCCCAAATGGGGTCATGAATAGTTAGATATGACTAAATAACAACATGGCAAGTACTGTACTAATGTATTAAAAAAAAAACCCAAGTACATTTTAATGAATTAAAAAAATGAAAACAGTTCTTGCTTTCAAGAAACTTATATATTAATGTGGGTAACAATGAACTCAGGGCAGTAATACCCAGGGGACTGAACTTTATTCTAGAAAGTTACATGGGTGGTAAGTGGAACTTTGGGGAGTATATTGACACCTCTTTGAAGGAATAATGGCAAGGGCAAGTAGGTGGCTCAGTGAATAGAGCATCCTTTCTGGAGATGGGAGAACCTGGGTTCAAATCTGGTCTTGGATACTTCCCAGCTGTGTGATCCTGGGCAAGTCACTTAACCCTAATTACATAGCCCTTACTATTCTTCTGCCTTGGAACAGACATAATATCAGTTCTAAAACAGAAAGTAAGACTTTAAAAATAAAAAAGAAGAAATAATGGCAGAGTTGATTTGATCATCGTTATCAGTTCCAGAACTGGGTTGAGGTTAAGAGTAGAAAAAAAAGCGTATGGCATGGGAACCAAGAAAATTTTATTGCAATAACCCATGAATTATATTCAGGTAACTCAAACTTAGTCAACCTATCACTCAACCATAGAGCATTTATTGAGTGCTCTGCAACATGGTTCATGCCATGGAGGATCCAAGAGAAATAGAAGGCGAGAACCCAATACTGATGGAGATTACCATCCAGTTGGAAAGACAGGAAATGATGATGAAACAGTAACAAGTATATTCCTCCATGAAGCAATGTAGAATGGAAAAATAATGGTTTTTACTGCTTTTTTTGGTCTCTCTCCTTTTTTCCTTTACTTTTGCTGGATTGTCAAGACTTAGATGAATGTGAAGAACCAGATGCATGTGGACCTGGGGGACAGTGTGTGAATACTCCTGGAAGCTATGAATGCTACTGTAAAGAAGGATACCTTCTCCCAAATGGGACCCAACCTTTCCACCCTCCAAGGGATGGTACATCTTGTACAGGTGGGTCGCTGCTTCGGAATGTTATATTTAGAGGTGAGAATGGACTCACGGGGATGTCTGTCAGCTCTGAGCTGACAGCCTGGAGCTACCTACCTGAAAGGGTCATTTGAGCCTATGGTGGTATATATGTGATGTATGATTTATTTGTTCCCTTGCAAAATCTTTGAAGAAGACCCAAGTTACCCTGTTGGGTCAGGTGGAATCTCTAACTAGCCCCAAAGCACAAACTGGCTTTTAGGAATCTGTGGTGTCTTAATTATTGGTATTACCAGTAGGAGAGGCAGTGTGGACTAGAGGCTTAAGAACCTGCCTCAGAGGCAAAAAGATCTGAATTTTCAACATGTGTGTGTGTAACATATATAAACACACATACCTACACACACACTCACACACTGGGGACAGCGAGGTGGCTCAGTGAACAAAGAGGAGGCCTGGAGTTAGGAGGGCTAGGGTTCAAATCTGGCTGTAGACATTTCTAAGCTGTGTGATCCTGAGCAAGCCACTGAACCCCATTGCCTGATCCTTACCACTCTTCTACCTTAGAACCAACATTTCCTATCGATTTTAAGACAGAAAGTAAGATTTAAAAAAAAGAATGTACAGAAGAGAGTAATAAGTAAGATTTTGTTTCTGCCTTGGAACCAATATATGATATCAGTTCTAAGACAGAAGGTAAAGGTTTATTAAAACCCCCCAGACCCCTCATTTATGTACTGTATAAGTCTGAGAAAGTCACTTACCCTTTTGATGCTCAAGGGGAAGAGTATCAAACTCAAATGGAAATGGAGGTCTAACCTGGAGAGAAAGAACTCTATGGGCCACCTATTGACTTAGAAAACCACATATGAACATTATGTAAGTTTAATTGCATTTTTTTAATTTTAAAAATATTTCCCAATGGCATTTTAATTTGGTTTGGCCTCACTGGGGAGTCTCGTAGGCACTGTGTGGGCTCCTGCCCATGTGCCACCTCTGTTATAGACACGTGTGACTATCTGCCGTGTGCAGGAGGTGCCACCTGTGAACTTTCTCATCCTCTCATCCTGTGTCAGTGAAACAGACCTTTTCCTTATCCCTATTGCAAATGGGTACTTCTAATTATTAATTGATCTAATTTATTGAACAAAGCTTACACTTTGAAACATTAGAATAAGAGGGAAGAAAGGAATAAACATTTTTATAGCATCTACTCTATGCCAGGCACTCTGATGATCATGTTACAAATATAATTTCCTTTTATCCTGACAGTAACCCTGGGAAGTAGATGAGATTGTTATCCCCATTTTACAGAGGGAAACTGAGGCAAACAGAGGGTAAGCCGCTTGCCCAGGGCCATATAGAGCCAGGAAGTATCTGAGGCAGGATTTGAATTCAGGCAATCTTGACACCAGACCCAGCATTTTATCCATTGTACCATCTCTACTAGGTAGTAGTTGGTTGTGTATGAAGAATGGCATTGAAAAGAATTAAATAGTTTTAGTTTTAAAAAATTTGTGTCATTGTGACTTTTCATTGTCAGACTGGCCTTGACCCCAGATGCCTTGGCTCTGTGGTTGCCTGTGTCTCCAGGTGGTTCTTGTGGGAAGCTAGAAGGGAATGTCAATATAGACTTAAGAGCTCCCAGACAATGGTTGAAATGGAGCCAAATGGTCAAGCTAGAGTGAGCCCATCACTTTGGGAGGAGGGTTTTTTTTTCCTTTGAAGAATTTACCCAATGACTGATTTGATGTGATTTTCCTTATAGAAATAGACTGTGGGACACCTCCAGAAATTCCAAATGGCTACATCATTGGAAAATACACCTCTAGGCTGGGCGGTCGGGTTCATTATGCTTGTAAAGATGGATTTTACAGTGAAGAACAAGAGAGTGTGACAAGTTGCACAGCGGCAGGCACCTGGGACACCTCAAAGATACACTGTCAAGGTGAGAGAGACAATGCTGGACAGTTTAGCCAAAAGGAGAGACTTTTGTAAATTCTTTATTTGGGGGAAATGTCCTGGGCTTCAGCCCCTCCCTACTTGTGACTGCTTCCCCATTCCCCCTGTACCATTCTTGTCATAGTTTGACTTGAATTGTTTAAATCAAATAAACAAATACTTATTGAGGACCTACTCTATATTCTACCTTTGTAAAATGCAAAGGAAGGGGCAACTAGGTGGCTTAGTGGATTGAGACCCAAGACTGGAGATAGGATGTCCTGGGTTCAAATTTGACCCCAGACACTTCCTAGCTGGGGCTGTAAGTCACTGAACCCCAATTGCCTAGCCCTTACCACTCTCCTGACTTGGAACCAAGAGATAATATCAATTCTATGACAGAAAGTAAGGATTATGAATAAAAAAGCACAACTGAGAGCAATGCAATGATCCAGGACAATTCTGAGGGACTTGTGAGAGAGATGCTATCCACATCCAGAGAAAGAACTGTGGGAGCAGAAACACAGAAGAAAACATGATTTATCACTTGGTTATATGGTACAAGATTTGGAGTTTTGGTTGCAAAAGATGACTCTATTACAAAAATGAATAATATGGAAATAGGATTTGAG